>NC_135054.1:25050000-25085817 GCF_051014685.1 Ptiloglossa arizonensis
GCAACGAAAAGAATATGTTACACGCGTATGGACTATACGACATGCGTAGACACGTGTACATAAACCGCGTGCCTGAAACTATTCATCACTCTGTACGATGCGTAAGATCTTGAATATATCATGGTTTTTAGGTCAGCAACTTGCGGGTTTCTTTTCTTTATTTCTTTATTTCTATCTGTCAAATGATAATCGTAGATGCGGTTCGCTTGAATTTTGATTCAAATAGTACGTTCGAAGGAGGGTAGACCAATTCATCTAGTAATCTTTTCTATTCCAAATGATCAGTCGCTAGCACAAAGCCATAATCATCCCGGGTTAAACGAATAACATGAGTACTTCGTTATGGTGCGTCTGATTAAAAGCAGTTGGAATGTGCTGTACACGTTAAACGATCCAGGCAGAGAACGGACATCAGTCAATGTTTTTTCAACTAAACAATGAAGAGCCCTTACATCGTCCGAACTTATCGTTTCGCGTATATTTCTTACATAATATCCTTTATTCGGTACGAAACGAAGACTTCTTGTCCTGAAACAAAAGGAGAAGATTTTCTAAAAAGACCTTTCAGGCAACCGAACTCTAACGGTCTCGTGCCTTCAATGTGATTTACTTTCTTCAAATGAATCTGTTTGAAACTCAAACGATCTAGAAATGTCAATTTTGAAACTTGAAAACTTTTTAAACGTCTCTATCAATTGAATAGATACTGATTTTCTATTAAAGACACAAGATCCCTAAAGAACTTTGATAAATATTGCAAAAGCTGAAAAGAACATGACATGAATTTTTAGATGCGTGTGACAAGCAGAAATATGATCAAATACCAATATAACATTTACAATAATCAATTATTGCTCACAGAAACAGATTTGTATACGTATATACAAGGCGACTGTCAAATATCCCATGCTAGCTATGCTTTGTATCGATAGAGCAGTAACTAATCGTCTCAACAAGGAATGATAACTTCAGTCGTATTTCATAACAGTTAAAAAACAATAGAAGGTCTGCACTCTAGTAATATCTAAATAAACGAAAGACGAAGGGGAAGAGTAAATCGGACAATGTATGTATGTGTGTGTGTTGGGTGTGTACATACACACATTTATAATATAAATAATATATAAATTATATATAAATTTTATATATAATATGTTGATAATGATAAAAAAATATTCCTCTGTGCATTAACACTAAAAACATTGACAAATAATATAAAAATTCTACAAATATCTACGAATACGCACCTGCTACTGAAATCAGTTATTTTTGTCCCGTATGCTGTCCAGGCGAAATTGTACTCCAGTGACATCCTTATCTAAGTCCCGGCCCGCAGAGTACTCGAATCAAAGCGAAACAAAACGACAACGCAGATATCGAAAAACGACTGGTAACAATGGTGGTTAAGAACACAAATGCGTGCGAGGAAAATTAATAATGCAAACCTGTTACACACATTTTCTGCTTTGTGCAAATGGAGACGTATCTCCTACGCGTAACAAGTAATAACAAAAAAAAAAAAAAAATAAATAAATAAAAGAACACAAACACAGAGAGTATAAAGGTTCTATGAGCGACGCATTCCTAAACGTGAATCGAATAACAATTAGAAACTTGTTTCGGTTGGAAAATAATTTATTCGTTCGTTCATTAAAGTATCAAGGCACTACTTATATTAAATTATCCATTTCGTAGTTATCGATTGCAAATTCAAGCATTGTCGTGTATCGAATAACGAAACAATTTATTTTCTTCGTCCAAATAGGAGTTCAAAGTATCATCTCTAATGCTTAAAGATGAACAAAATGTGATATAAGGTGCCTCGAAGAATAAGAGTACCCTTTGTATGTTTTTAAGATCTCTCTAAAATAAATTTATGCCGTAACTGTACTATTCATTTATTACACAAATGAAAAATGTTTAAAAATATCATGTATACATATACATATACATACACACACACACATATATATATATATATATATATATATATTGCATACACACCTGTGAGAGCGGGAACGTGTAAATAACATTAATTGCACAAGTTGCTTACAAATACATAATACTCTGAAGGGGAAATTGTAAACATTAATTTCGAGACACCTCAGATCGTGTTAAAATCAGGACAAAATCAATGTAATTCTGAGTCAGATAAAATTCATTTAAAAGTGTAAATTAAACACATTATTACATAAACAGGATAATGCATATAAACTAATGATGCAAGTCATCGCAAACTTGAAGACGACGTGTGTGTATTAAAATCAGAATCCGTGTACATGTGTGTGTCAGCATAGGCTATATACGAAAGTATTATACGAGACATCTGTTACACAGAATAATGTATTTTCTTCACTCATTGACCTGTCGATCGTTATAGCGTTATTAATCTCCTTTGCGCATCAATCATTTTCAAATGTCATCTTTTGCAAATCTATACTGAACTATATAGTTAAGCAAAGCTGTTTCTAGAATCGACTACTTGTAATCCGTGCGCGTTGCTTGATAGTGTTTTGATTTGGGAAAAATTGCCGAAATATAACATGAAATATACATACGCCTGAACGATTATTGAACATCCAATTGTTTCATTTATGCCGTTGGTATCTTTCCGTAAGCAGATTCGTAATTTCATTACCAATGTGATTATATCTGGAAGCTTTGTTTATTCTAATATCTCGCTTTCTATATGGCTGTGTATAATACATACAAGCGTAAAAAGTTTCAATAGTTATCACGATTACAGATAAATAATGAAAAGTGAAGAACAAATGCTCCATAGAAAGCACCTCCGTCGAATTCTAGTTAACAGTTTAAAAATACGAAATACAAATATCGTCGGTTTCATTCAAAACAAAAAAAAAATAAAAGCAAAACGAAATTCATCGTTAGGGGCATTATTATCACAGCTTATGAGTGGAAGAGATTTATAAAGGCTGCAGTACTTTTCTACGCAATACTTTCTCGAAACGATCATAGAAATAACAATGAACGTTATCGAAATACTTGTAAATGTAATAAAAGAATGTGCAGTTACAATGTGCTGGCTGCCGTCGCATTATCGGGGATACCTGGCTGCGAAAAATTGTGTTGTCAAATGCCCAAAATCGCCAAAAAGGCCCGTTCCTACCCTTCAACTATGCTCCTATAAATGCTTGTATTTAGGAGAGAATTATTAAAGACATTACGCAATGAACGTAGTATTCCTCAGCATTTGGGTTACACCGTTATGAATTTTAAAATCGAGTACTTAAGTGTAATGCTCTCTCGAACAACATACGTTTAAATATCACCTCTTTTCCTAAGAGTACAGACCTTGAGTGATATATATACATATACATATACATATACATATACATACATATATATATATTTTTATTTTCTTTTAATGTGTATATATATATATATACACCGAAAAAATCTTTGTGTGACCAGGCATAATCAAACGACAGGCAATACTACAGACGAAAGATAATCCTACGTGGAAGAGTGAATCCCGAAAGCTTGAAAGATCTTGTTTTTAAAACCGGGTTTGTTAGGACTAGCGTCGTGGTGGCCAGACTGTCCTTCATGTAGCGCCCTTTGTACCAGCGGCAGCGAGCCCTGTGATTGTGTGTTGTATCGCCAATTCGTCAGAACGGGCCGGATAACGAAAAAAGAACAAAAAGAAAGAAGAAAAGGATAGTAGACGACTAATCGTGTGCTACAACATGCAGTGCGACTAATATTTATTCTTATATCTGACACAACTTACCTCGTCCTGTTGCTCGTGTTCGTTGTTGGCTAGACTGGATCGTGAGCCGCGTCTCGTAGATCCCTTTTCCTCTCCTAAAATCTGCGCAACCTTTCCTTGCTTCACAAACTCCAATGTCTAATTCAAAAGAAACAAACAATTTAAGTGGGTAACGCTACTTAAATAAAGTCTAATCTCTAATTTAAACAGATGTTACAGTCTTGTTGAGATTTTGTAGTTTCTTGTAAGATTTAAAGTTTTACTATGTACTTGATACTCATTTATAAGTGTTTGCAAACTAAAAAGTATCAAGTAAAGTTACGATACAACTACCATGTTATGGATATACAATCACAGAGTTTACCCGATTAGATGTTATTCAAACTATTTTCGGCTATCCTAGTCAATCAAGTAAATTACGAACCGCCTTATTCGTCTGTTAATTTGAAACGTATTTATTTCTTTGAATATATTACTTCGATCTAATTTTTTCATAACTGAATTCGTAGGTAGACAATGTTGGATAATTCTTGAACTTACATCCATTCTTGTCCTCAGGGCACAATCTTCCAAAGTTTCCGCTGCCTGGTACTTTCCTTGTCGTCGATATAATGCACCAAGATTTTTCAAGGTTGTCGCAACTGTAGGCGAGTCTACCTTAGCAGCCTTGTGCCAACCTCCGTACTCCCCATACGGAGCGTTCTCTTTATGTCTATGCTTATTCTCTTCCCGTTCTTCCGCAACCTGACATTAAAGAATTGTTTCCCATAACGTCACATACATATTTAAGTAATTTAGAACCACACCACCATTCTTATCACGATCCAAAAGTATAGGTATCTTTACCTGCCAAATTGGTTTATTATCGCCAGCAATAGTACCAAACTCTTTCTCGTGCACTCTGGTCAATACTTGTTTATATAGAACTTCCGCATCCTTGTACTTTCCCTGCTTCAAAAAACATGACGCAAGGTTGTTCTTCGTTTTCGCGACATTAGGATCATCTGGTCCGAGTTTGGCTTCATAAATTTCAAGAGCTCTCTGATAATAACGTTCAACTTCCTCGTATTTACCCTGATTTTGACAGAGCAATGCGAGGTTGTTCAGCTGTTTCGCAACGTCTGGATGGTCGCGACCAAGAACTTTTTCTCGAATATCGAGAGCACGTTTACACAATGGCTCAGCCTCCTTGTATTTACCTCGTTTTCCATATAAAACGGCTAGATTGTTCAATGTTGCAGCAACTGCAGGGTGATTTTCACCGAGTGTTTTTTCGCGAATAGCCAAGGCATCATTCAACAGATTCGCTGCCTCTTTAAATTTATTTTGATCTCTGTATACTAAAGCGAGAATGTTCAACATCGTGGCGACGTCGGGATGATCATGACCGGAAGTTCTTTCCAAATCCTCTAACGCCTGCTTACAAAGCGGTACTGCCACCTCGTACCGCCCTTGACCTGCGTATTGAATAACCAAATTGTGCAATGTACGTAAGCGCGCAGGTATTTCATATCCAGCGTTCACTTGCTGTGCCAATTGCGAAGTCGGTGTTGGCGATATTGCTGTAAAAAAAATCAGAAACCTTGCAAAAAGTGGTCCTTATCGGCGGCTTAAATCTGTGTGAATGCAGAATTTTACTATAGCATTTCTTAACCATATTATGCGTATCGTTTATAAATTTTACATACTTGTTGAATTGTATTTTTAAACACGGAAAAAGATTCTACTAAGAGGGTTCAGTAAAATTCCTCTTTATATTATTCACACAGATTTAAAGGAAATTTCAAACATCCACAATAGATGCTTGACAATAAAAGGGAAAAATGAACATACACTTACTATTTCGGTCGTCTGCATCATCATCAGTAAATAGATCAACAACAGGATCATCTTTTGGTCTGTCTTTAGTATTCTCATCATCGGCATGAGGATCGGTATCGTATTGTCTCATACTTTCCATGAATTCAAATTGTCTTTTGTCTACTTCCAACTTGGCTACCTAATGGAATTACAAATATTTCAATAGCAATTCGGTTTCAATGTCTAGATTCAACACAATTTGAGGCAATTCAATCACTTACTGCTTGCTCGCTAGCTTGTAATTTTTGTTGGGTTCCAGCTAATTCGTCCCTTAACCAAGCATTTTCTTGGCACAATCTTCTAACTTGCGTTCTAAGCTTTTGTTTCTCAGCCTCGACCTTTTGCAAGTGGTTAGCAAGAGCCATCATAACTTCAGCCTCGCCGAGGCCTAATTCTATCATTTCAATATTTTTCGATAGCAAGCTGGCTTTGTCTCTGGCAGCTGGTGCTTCCTGCGATTGTAGTCCCTGCAAGAGTCCTTCATGTTCGACACGAAGAGCCTCCAACCCTTGAGTGACGGTCCGTGCGCCAACTACAATTTCTTCCTGTGTCATGGCCGTCATTCTACCAATGTTTTCTATTTTTTTGCTGCAAGTAGAAAAACAAAAATATAATAAGCATTTAAACAAAAGGAAAATAGTGGAAACTACACAAAGTTTTACATAAACATATTTTAAACATACAAAAAACTGTATTTTCATTTTGTCGCAAAATACTATATATAAAAATGTATTAATTTCTGCTTTAACTTATTTCAATTGAAATGTTTTTTTTTCTTTTCTTACTTTTTAACGACATGTTTACGTGTATATATATACACACACACATACACATACATACACACATACACCCACGCCCACACACACACACACACATATATATATATATAAAAACTAATATCTGACTCCAATTGACAATTTATTTTAGTATTATTTTCACTATCACAAGATACTTCAAATGTTTCAAAATAGACAGAGAAACATTTTACTTTTGCACTTTGAAAGAATAAACCACAATCAAGTGTTTTTAATCCATTTCTCGGTTATTCAATTAAAAATACTTTACGTGTTCAGGTTACATGTTACATTTGAAATACTGCTTCGTTTGCATTCACTTTGGCATCTATTATTTAAAAATTCTATTCCAAACATTTCCGTTGCAAATTTTACCCTATTCTAGGCAAAAAGTACAAAGAAAATGGTAAAAGAACGGTAAACGGTATTTGGAACGGATTGCTTTACGCGCCAATAATTAACCGCAATCAAAAATAGGCATCGTGAAGTATTTCGGTCGTGGCAAGCAGAACGTATCCGGCATTCGCAACGCAAAGAGCGTTTTCAGATCGAAACCAGGTAGAGAACAATTTCATTTTTACATAAACATACAATCCTCGAGGTTCAATCGATAAACACAACCAATCGAAACACTTCTATAAACAGTTAAAATCCATTGTAACGAAATTAATCCCAATAGAAATTTATCCAACGTTAGGGCTGCGTTAAACCTACAGAAATCAATGGTGTAGTACATAGGCGCATGCGCAGTTGTCATAGCGCGTCTCTTGTGCGACACATGTATAAAATGATGTGTCGAGTAGAAAATATGTAGAAGACCACGTAACACGACGCGTGAACAATCGAATTCGATCACAAGCACATTCGAATAACCAAACGAAGTAGCACAAAAATCAATTACAATAGTATACGTTTCGATGAGAAACTTACCCCATGTCGGGACCGCGTTAAACTCAACGAAATCAATGGCTCGATACTTCCGCGCATGTGCAAGCGCCACGGTGTGTCTTTTATGCGACAGAATGTATATAGATATAAAAGGAGATAGTAGACTCTCGAGAGCAAAATAGTATATTTGCAACGCAAAACCGACAAAATATGGCCGGTGGTATACGTTCATGTGTGATCACGGGAAAGAATTACGGATGCTGTCAAGCGAGGTTACACTCTCAGGGTTCTGCACCTGTAAACCTTGACCTCGTACAATCGTCCTTCCCCAAGAGGCCTTGACCTCACGATTTCGACTGAAATGGTACCGTTTAACGAATAGCCTTGAACGAGACCATTTCTGCTGTCTAATTTACCGGTCACTTCCTGTAACTTGGAAAGTCGAGATCGACATTATCACGAAGTTACGAACAAAATAATCTTCGTGAATCGATTTTCTGACATAACTAATGAGGGTGGGGAGCGTGCAAGAAAAACGGGAAAGTCTCTGGTCGACGTATCGATTTTTTGTGGAACCTTGCATTTATGGTAAATTTGCTGCGAAAGTGTATCGCAGCTGATTACAACGAGATTTTCATACCAAATTTTTCGTATCGACACTACAAAACAGAAAAATTTATTTTCTTTCTTCTGAACATGCAGTTATGAACCTTCCTTCGATCGTCTATGGCACAGATTACCTATTCACGGTTATTTTGCTGTTTAAAAAATATGAAGAAAAAAAAAAAAAAAAAAAAAAAGAAACAAACTGTGTGAAGTTTCTAATGAAAGTGCGCGGCAATTAGAGCTCGTTATGTTTACGTAAAAATGTAGCGGTGTACGAATGCCCGGCCGAATGGTGTTCGTAAAAGAAAAGAAAAAGAAACACAAAGAGATGATAACGATCAAAGTGGATAGTTTGAGCTGAATTCGTAAGTAGGGGAGAACTACTCACATTCTATAAGCGTTCAGCGTTCTCGACATATCTCTTCTACCCATCGGTAATGTTGGACACTGTTGGACCTACCTAATCCGTACAAAAAAAAATTCAACTTTCTACTATATCGATCTGTCTACTGTTTCCTCGGGTACAGTCGTGGACGTATTGTCACTTTCAGTCAGTCGAATTTGTTGTAAAAAAGACATCTATCTCGTATTTTGACCGTACAAAAATATAATTTTTAACACATATATATATACACACACGCACGCGCGCGCGCGCTACAGTGGCCCGTAATGTGATCTCTAGAGAGGGACACCTCGCGGAATCGCGTTTAATTCTTTACTGAGGGGTTACGTTTGGCTTCGCACCCTCTACACGAAATGGGGGAAACAGGGGTGGAAGATTGCGCATGCGTCTTGCGGATTCACGAATGTTCATGTACTGCACAGGACTGCGTGCACAGACATAACGGTGTGCACAGTAGATATAACGGAATGAACGATGCGTTTCTGCATAAGAAAACGTCGTGCTATGCCTGTCATTACAGCTACACACAAATATACGTTAGTCGGTCAGTAGGAATAAGCCGAGGGTGCGTAAGGGTGCAATGAATGAAGCTCCTAAGAGGGTGACGCGTGTATGACACTTAACACTTCACGGATCAGGGATGTGGATCTGCATTCATTTTTATAATTTCCATTCGCAGCCGAACAAAGAATGTAGATTTTTTTTGCAAGTTTGATTAAGTATATACTTCATTTAATAAGTAAGTGTAAAAAAGTATTAGATTGGTACATGTAAAGTGTTCTTTTCAAAATTTCAAAGATAGACGACATTTCAAATACATTACACACCTATATGAAACATAATTTAGCCATGATTTGTTTTCAGTCTGACGAGTGTCAAAAATCTCCAACCATGAACCGATGAGTTTACAAGCAACTTTATCCGCAATAAAATTTCATTTTTTAATTTACCGCTCAATTGGATACAACGTTATTAAGTAAAACCTGAATTCTCTTCATGTAAGGATCTCGATCATTCTTAAAATTGTAAAAATCGGTAAATAACTGTAAAATACTTAAATGTTTAAGTATGCATACTGCAGACTACACTCTTGTAAGACACAAAAGTCTATGGTGAAATATGTATTTTGAATAATATAATACATATAAAATATTAAATATTTATATAAAATATTGAATTAATTATTAAGAATATTTTTGGAAACGTATATTATAGAATGCGGTGTGCCTAAATATTTTGATGCTTGTTGTACCTCCAAACCAAATAGCAACAATTGCTAAACGATTTTCGCCATTTAAAAATTGAAACAAGATTGTTGTATACATGTTACACATGTATAAAAAATTCTTCTAACTTATAACGCTGCTTAAGGTAAATAGGATTTGTTAAAATCTGCAAGATTTTACCGACGAATTCGACTACACAATTTAGGATGAAACACTAAACTCCACAAAAAGAACGGAAATATTCTGCCTTTGAGACTCTTAATGAAAATATCCACATATTCATCAAGCTACAAATTTTCCTTTGAAGCTCAACAAGGATTACAGTAGTTCTACCTTGCCTGAAAAAAGTATACTTTTTAAAATTAAAAATTACCCTTCTCTATTTTCCTCTCGGCTTTCTTTCATAACTAAACAGGAATTAAACCGCGGTGTTCGGGCTTAAAAGCGTATCGCATTAACGCGAATACTCGCGCAGATACATATCATGGATGGCAATATGAATTTCACGTGGCAATTAGTTTTCAACCAATTAATTCGTCTGGATCTCGTTGATTTGTGGAACGTTTTACAAGTCCTCGTCGCAAAAAAAAAAAAACCGCTTATAGACCATTTTCGCAATCATTCAACTTCAAGGGGAATAGAGACTGGTAGTCGATGACTCACGGCATGACGACAGAATATTGGAAGTACTGTACCCTGTGCATTCGTTCGTAAAAAGAAGTGCATTGCATACATACATGCAGCGACGTGCAAAATTGCTTTCCCAAATTTAATTCCGAATAATGTACTGAACAAGTAGAGTGCAACATACAGAGATCGTCAGAATTAAATACAAAAATGAACATGCACACTACTAAATACGTACATATACATATACATATACATATACATATACATATACATATACATATACATATACATATACATATACATATACATATACATATACATATACATGTACACACGCGCGCGCGCATTTTTTAGCGTATCTTCTTATCAGTATACCAATAGATTGACGAGATTTTTTCGATGAAAATGAGTTCGACACGATTCTACTCGGATTATTTTTAATTATATACAAAACAAAACACTTTTGAATTCCGCGAATACGTACGTCTATGAATAAAGTTCCATTTAAATTAATTTTCATCGAGAAAATCTAGCCAATTTTACATTAGTAGTTGATACATGGATACATACTATATACACTATCGGTTTAAAGTTTCACAACCAAACGATACAAGAGTGTATCCCGTTTACTTTCCTCATCAAATGGTTCACGCCTGGCCGAGTCACAACTCGAGATAAAGATCGCTACCTTCCCCGCTTTCAAGGCAATCGACGGTCTTAAATTTCTGCCTTGAAACCGGGGACTATTGCAACATCTCAAGGATCTTTGAGTGTACGCGCAAGAAATCAATATTAGTATTGAAAAGGGGAAGTGCATCAACATTTGACGTAAACATGTCGAAAGAGGTAAGATATAATGGGGTTAAGATTTAATTATGTAAAGGATAATAAAAAATGAAGTTCTTCTTCATAAACTTTTCAAAACAAAAAATTACAGAATAAATTAAAATTCCAATATCTTAAAGACGCGTTTAATCACAATATAATTTTGTTTAATTTGAAATAATTTTTATTTGATGCTCTTACGCCAACGTCTGGACCTTATTCTCATCTGTTTCTTAATTCAATGATTTCAATTCCACGAAAAAATTAGCTCTTTTTATTAAACAGCTTTAAAATCTACAATTTTCCAAATTTAGTAAAATCCTTCTAGATACATAGAAATATCGCTAGACTACAACACATGCAAGTTTTGGCAAAATTTGAAATGTTACTTCAAAAAGTGTATGACTTTGCGTGGACTGAACCACTAACGATTCATGATTTACATTTCATATTAGATTTTCGAAAGTAGAAAGTAACACACAACAAACCATGCAGATGCACAGAATTTTTTAATCGTATATGGCATGACAGCACAGAGACAATCGAAGCTCTATATTTGTAAGACGTACTGACCGGAACCCTGATTAAGATTCGTCTAGTGTGACATTCGTGTGTCTTGAGTTTCATTTGTGTGTAGCAAATTCTACTAACGATTTATACCGCTGCCTTACCATTAAAGAATTTCATAATGTGAATTTTTTAAACATTTGAATAACAATCGATATTTTAAAATATCTCAAACAAAAGAATGTAACAGATAGATCATGTATTTATGTTTCGTTTCTCTGAATGCTTCTTAAAATACGCATGGTATAAGAAATAATAAACCAAAATATCTTACGCCCACTTTAATAAAGACAAAAGAAATAACATATACACCATATTGTTAACCTGTTTTCTATTTTCAAGGCTTATTCTTTACTTATCTGTCAGTCTGCAATTAGTATGCCCTGTATCTGTATGCATTTATATAATGACAACATATACAGAACATGTAACACGAAAGTAATGATAAAGTGAAATCGTTTTCTCTGCGTGAATTTCGTTTACATTTAACGAATTAGTGAAAATTTGCCGAAACGCGCTCCTTTCCAAATGCACCAGAATAGGGGATAATTATCGTCAGAGTCGTCGTCATGGTCGTTGATTTTCTGTCATGGTACTGTATAATCTTACGGAAATGAATTAAAACGATTTACTTCCGGCTATAACTGCCTATCGAAGGCGTGGCAATTTGATGCTCGATATACGATGCGTTTTCTATTTGCGCACGTTTAAAAGGACAAAGATAGAAACATTTGAAAAGACAACAATTCGACTTACTTTTCAAAACGGTCCATGCAGGAATCCTTCTCTATTCAGTGTATCATCCCACTTCCCTAAAGAAGGGTTGATCCTTGATGTACTTGTCAAAGATGAACTTTCGAAGAAATCTTTTTAAAGAAGATGAGCAAGTGTCGTTAATTTAGTTGTACGATACTATATTACATGTAAGTCCAGCAACGGCGTACATCAGCACTTCTAACGATAATCTCGAAAAAAAAAAAAAAAAACGAATTTCACTCACCGGATGCGAATCCACCGTGGGTTAATTTTCACAGTTTCAAACAACAAATGTGTGTCCGAAAGTCGCTGCCAGCGATTCTTACGAACACAAGTACGAAAATTCGTTACCGCACGGTTAATGACAGACTAAGATGGCGAGAACCGTGGAACTTAACGAGAGTACAATAACCACATATTTTACGAGTCGAACTCGAAAGTAGACGATCACTACACGTTGCTTCCGATTCCCGTGTTATTATGGATTTTCATGAAATCGTGTGCAGATTGAAAATAAGTTTCTCAAAATAAGTATGTATATCGAACGAAAATCTCCCAAATCTAAAGACGACCGTCAGCCGTACGTAAAAACGCGACTAGAGCGACTTTGTACGATCGCAGCGCCAGTTACCGGAATTTGCCGATACTTACATTGGTTTCTATGAAACGACGTCATTCTTATGTCAGCAACATCTTATTTTTTACGCGCTCTGTTTCTATGAGCAACATCTTTTGGTTGTACATTAAAGATAATTATTTACGCACGGTTATTCTCTTGTTAACAAAAATTAGTACAATAAAAATTTAATCTCTCAACTAAATATATAAGTTTCTTTACACAAATTGCACGACAATTCAAAAAGGTATTGAAAGAAATAAGAAATACGTAACATTACTAAAGATAATTATTTTTTGTCGTATTGTATATATAGCATTGCATTTGAACTGCGAAATCATATTTAATAAATAGTAGTTTAATTTTTTATTTGATAAGCAATTCTAAAAGAAATTGGTCAACGAAGCGGTGCACAGTTATTCACGTAACAGCGAAAGAAGCGAGTGAACACTACCATAGACAAGATACTAGCCAGACGTTGCACGTAAAGGTTTTTCATATTACATGGAACAGGAATGAGCAAGATCTATAACCACTTCTGTTATGCTACTAGGATTGTCGATTTGAATCGGAATAAAATATCACTGCTATAATGTATAACAATTAAAATAAAACACGACGGGAAGCAATTAATAAGTCATGTTTCACAATATGGAAAGTAATAGTTATTTATTAGGTACATTAAGTTGACACTTGAATTAAAAGACTCGTACTGAAAAAGTACAAAGCTTGTTACACTGTCGGGGTAAAACATAATAAATTTCTCTTAAATATATTACTTTGTTATTAATTTTATACCTACCCATGATATATTAATTTTCGATTCTCAACTATGTGCAGCAAGACAAATTCAAAAATTATTTTATTTGTTGGAAATTTAAATAATCCGAAAAACACAAGTGGCACCATCTACGGCAAAACGTCCAAGTTTGTCGAGAAATAGTTGGTTAGCTAAACGCTAGATGGCGAAACAGGAGCTGTTAGATCGTGTATTGGAATGTAGGTAACAAAATTAAAATTTTTCATTAAGAATAAGAACAATACGCATTATCTATTAATTTCTGATTCCCAACTCTGTGCAGAAGCACAAATTCAAAAATAATTTAATGGGTTGAAAATTTAATTAATCAGAAAAGCATGGGTGGCACCATCTACGGCAAACTTCTTCAAGTTTATCGGGAAATAATTCGTCAGAGAAGCGCTAGATGTCGAGACAGGAGATGTTCGTCCATGTATTGGATGTAGATAATAAAATAAAAATTTTTCTATAAAACTAAGAACAATACGCATTATCTATTAACTTCTGATTTCCAACTCTGTGCAGAAGCAAAATTCAAAAATAATTTAATGGGTTGAAAATTTAATTAAAAAGAAAAGCATGTGTGGCACCATCTACGGCAAACTTCTTCAAGTTTATCGGGAAATAATTCGTCAGCGAAGCGCTAGATGTCGAGACAGGAGATGTTCGCCCATGTATTGGATGTAGATAATAAAATAAAAATTTTTCTATAAAACTAAGCACAATACGCATTATCTATTAACTTCTGATATCCAACTATGTGCAGAAGCCAAATACAAATATAACTTAATGCGGTGAAAATTTAATTAAAAAGAAAAGCATGTGTGTCACCATCTACGGCAAAATCTTCAAGTTTATCGGGAAATAATTCGTCAGCGAAGCGCTAGATGTCGAGACAGGAGATGTTCGCCCATGTATTGGATGTAGATAATAAAATTAAAATTTGTCTATAAAACTAAGAACAATACGCATTATCTATTAACTTCTGATTTCCAACTCTGTGCAGAAGCAAAATTCAAAAATAATTTAATGGGTTGAAAATTTAATTAAAAAGAAAAGCATGTGTGGCACCATCTACGGCAAAATCTTCAAGTTTATCGGGAAATAATTCGTCAGCGAAGCGCTAGATGTCGAGACAGGAGATGTTAGCCCATGTATTGGATGTAGATAATGAAATTAAAGTTTTTCTATAAAACTAAGAACAATACGCATTATCTATGAACTTCTGATTTCCAACTCTGTGCAGAAGCCAGATACAAATATAACTTAATGGGCTGAAAATTTAATTAAAAAGAACAGCATGTGTGGCACCATCTATGGCAGAATCTTCAAGTTTATCGGGAAATAATTCGTCAGGAATGCGCTAGATGTCGAGACAGGGGATGTTAGCCCATGTATTGGATGTAGATAATAGAATTAAGATTTCTCTAAAAAACGAAGAACAATACGCATTATCTACTGATTTCTGATTTCCAACTGTGTGCAGAAGCAAAATTCAAATATAATTTAATGGGGTGAAAATTTAACTAAAAAGAAAAGCATGTGTGGCACCATTTACGGCCAAATCTTCAAGTTTATCGGGAAATAATTACTCAGCGAAGCGCTAGATGTCGGTATAGGAGATATTCGTCCATGTATTGGATGTAGATAATAGAATTAAAATTTATCTATAAAATTAAGAACAATATCCATTATCTATTAATTTCTGATTTCCAACTCGGTGCAGAAGCAAAATTCAAATATAATTTAATGGGGTGAAAATTTAACTAAAAAGAAAAGCATGGGTGGGACCATCTACGGCAAAATCTTCAAGTTTATCGGGAACTAATTCGTCAGCGAAGCGCTAGATGTCGAGACAGGAGATGTTAGCCCCTGTATTGGATGTAGATAATAAAATTATAATTTTTCTATAATACTAAGAACAATACGCATCATCTATTAACTTCTGATTTCCAACTCTGTGCAGTAGCAAAATTCAAAAATAATTTAATGGGTTGAAAATTTAATTATAAAGAAAAGCATGGGTGGCACCATCTACGGCAAAATCTTCAAGTTTATCGGGAAATAATTAGTCAGCGTAGCGCTAGATGTCGAGACAGGAGATGTTAGCCCATGTATTGGATGTAGATAATAAAATTAAAATTTTTCTATAAAACTAAGAACAATACGCATCATCTATTAACTTCTGATTTCCAACTCTGTGCACAAGCAAAATTCAAATATAATTTAATGGGGTGAAAATTTAACTAAAAAGAAAAGCATGGGTGTTACCATCTACGGCAAAATCTACAAGTTTATCGAGCAATAATTCGTTAGCGAAGCGCTAGATGTCGAGACAGGAGATGTTACCCCATGTATTGGATGTAGATAATAAAATTAAAATTTTTCTATAAAACGAAGAACAATATGCATCATCTATTAACTTCTGATTCCCAACTCTGTGCAGAAGCAAAATTCAAATATAATTTAATGGGTTGAAAATTTAATTAAAAAGAAAAGCATGGGTGGCACCATCTACGGCATAATCTTCAAGTTTATCGGGAAATAATTACTCAGCGAAGCGGTAGATGTCGAGACAGGAGATGTTAGCCCATGTATTGGATGTAGATAATAAAATTAAAATTTTTCTATAAAACGAAGAACAATATGCATCATCTATTAACTTCTGATTCCCAACTCTGTGCGGAAGCAAAATTCAAATATAATTTAATGGGGTGAAAATTTAACTAAAAAGAAAAGCATGGGTGGGACCATCTACGGCAACATCTTCAAGTTTATCGGGAAATAATTCGTCAGCGACGGGCTAGATGGCGAGACGGGAGATGTTAGCCCATGTATTGGACGTAAATAATAAAATTAAAATTTTAATATAAAACTAAGAACAATACACATTATCTATTAATTTCTGATTCCCAACTCTGTGCAGTAGCAAAATTCAAATATAATTTAATGGGGTGAAAGTTTAACTAAAAAGGAAAGCATGGGTGGGACCATCTACGGCAAAATCTTCAAGTTTATCGGGAAATAATTCGTCAGCGGAGCGCTAGATGTCGAGACAGGAGATGTTAGCCCATGTATTGGATGTAGATAATAAAATTATAATTTTTCTATAATACTAAGAACAATACGCATCATCTATTAATCTCTGATTCCCACGTCTGTGCAGAAGCAAAATTCAAAAATAATTTAATGGGGTGAAAATTTATTTATAAAGGAAATCATGGGTTGTACTATCTGCGGCAAAATCTTCAAGTTTAACGGGCAATAATGCGTTAGCGAAGCGCTAGATGTCGAGACAGGGGATGTTAGCCCATGTATTGGATGTAGATAATAGAATTAAGATTTTTCTAAAAAACGAAGAACAATACGCATTATCTACTGATTTCTGATTTCCAACTGTGTGCAGAAGCAAAATTCAAAAATAATTTAATGGGTTGAAAATTTAATTATAAAGAAAAGCATGGGTGGCACCATCTACGGCAAAATCTTCAAGTTTATCGGGAAATAATTACTCAGCGTAGCGCTAGATGTCGAGACAGGAGATGTTAGCCCATGTATTGGATGTAGATAATAGAATTAAAACTTTTCTATAAAACTAAGAACAATATCCATTATCTGTTAATTTCTGATTTCCAACTCTGTGCAGAAGCAAAATTCAAATATAATTTAATGGGGTGAAAATTTAACTAAAAAGAAAAGCATGGGTGGGACCATCTACGGCTATATCTTCAAGTTTATCGGGAAATAATTACTCAGCGAAGCGCTAGATGTCGAGACAGGAGATGTTCGCCCATGTATTGGATGTAGATAATGAAATTAAAGTTTTTCTATAAAACTAAGAACAATACGCATTATCTATTAACTTCTGATTTCCAACTCTGTGCAGAAGCAAAATTCAAATATAATTTAATGGGTTGAAAATTTAATTAAAAAGAAAAGCATATGTGGCACCATCTACGGTAAAATGGTCAAGCTTGTCGAAAAATAATTTGTTAGCCTAGTCCTAGACGGCGAGACTGGAGCTGTTATACCGTGTATTGGAATGCAACTGACAAAATACACATTTTTTATAAAGAATATAGACAAACACTGCGTTTAGAAGTATACATAGGATGGCATGAATTAACTGTTCGATTCCCTGCGGAAGACTCATTCGTCGTAATTTGGGAGTACTATTGACGCGGTGAAATTCTACTTTTCTGTACAAAATGCAAGTTGTACGGGTATTGTATAAATGATAAGAAATAAACAAACTTAATTTAAAATGTCTAGCAAACAATTATTACTTCGCATGTGTTAAAACGTTGATAGACTTAAACAACATGTTAGAAACCATCTTCTGCATTGAAATTCGATTAACATGAATTCCTATGAATTCGTTAACTCTTTGTAATGAGACAATTAGATGAAGAAGTAAATAATGTGTATGTAAATAATATAGTAATTGTAACATTAATATTCGGAAGATTCGTAAATGTTAATAATGATCGAGCAGATAAACAAACATTCACTGAAACCGTTCGCCTTAATAGATTTCCGAATTTGTTTATGTATATTTATCATAATTATTAACAACCGTCCATCAGACCATAGTTTAAACAATTATTAAGCATATCGTAGTATAAATAAGCACGCTAGAAGGCGAAACAGAAACTGTTAGATTGTGTATTGGAAAGTAGGTAACAAAATTAAAATTTTTCTATAATACTAAGAACAATACGCATTATCTATTAATTTCTGATTCAGCGCCGCCACCGGACCCATCAGAGCCGCCACCGGACCTATCAGCACCGCCCCCGGACGCGTCAGCGCCGCCACCGGACCTCTCAGAACCACCACAGGAACTCTCAGCGACGCCAAATGACTTCAGACCTAACCCAGAACTAACCCAGACCTAACCCAGACCTAACCCAGGCCTAACCCAGACCTAACCCAGACCTAACCCAGACCTAACCCAGACCTAACCCAGACCGAACCTAGACCTAACCCAGACCAAACGTACACTTAACCCAGTCCTGACCCCAGACCTAACCCAGACCAAACCCAGACCTAACCCAGACCTAACCCAGACCTAACCCAGAACTAACCCAGACCTAACGCAGATCTAACTCAGACGTAACCCAGTCCTGACCGCGGACCGAACCCCGGAAGTAACCCGGAGACCTCAGCGACACCACCGGACCCCTCAGCGCCGCTACAGGGCCTCGGTCCTAATCCAGAACCCCAGACATAATCCAGACCTAACCCAGACCTAACCCAGATCTAACCCAGACCTAACTCAGACCTTATCCAGACCTAACCCAGAACTAACCCAGACCTAACGCAGATCTAACTCAGACGTAACCCAGTCCTGACCCCGACCGAACCCCGGAACTCACCCGGACCCCTCAGCCACGCCACCGGACCCCTCAGCGGCGCCACATGACCCCGGACCTAACCTAGACCTAACCCAGACCAAACGTAGACATAACCCAGTCCTGACTCCGGGCCTAACAACGGAACTAACCCGGAAACATCAGCGCCACCACAAACTCCTCATCACCGCCACAGGGGCCCCCAGCACCACCACAGAATCCCGGACCTAACCCAGACCTAACCCAGAACTGACCCAGACCTAACGCAGATCTAACCCAGACGTAACCCAGTCCTGACCCCGGACCGAACCCCGGAAGTAAACCGGAGACCTCAGCGACACCACCGGACCCCTCAGCGCCGCCACAGGGCCTCGGTCCTAACACAGAGCCCCAGACCTAACACAGACCTATCCCAGACCTAACCCAGATCTAACCCAGACCTAACTCAGACCTAACCCAGATATAACTCAGAACTAACCCAGACCTAACGCAGATCTAACTCAGACGTAATCCAGTCCTGACCCCGGACCGAACCCCGGAAGTAAACCGGAGACCTCAGCGACACCACCGGAACCCTCAGCGCCGCCACAGGGCCTCGGTCTTAACCCAGAACCCCAGACCTAACCCAGACCTAACCCAGACCTAACCCAGACCTAACCCAGAACTAACCCAGACCTAACGCAGATCTAACTCAGACGTAAACCAGAACTAACCCATACCTAACGCAGATCTAACTCAGACATACCTCAGTCCTGACCCCGACCGAACCCCGGAACTCACCCGGACCCCTCAGCCACGCTACCGGAGCTCTCAGCGGAACCACATGACCCCGGACCTAACCCAGACCTAACCCCGAACCCCAGACCTAACCCAGAACTAACCCAGACCTAACGCAGATCTTTCTCAGACGTAATCCAGTCCTGACTCCGACCGAACCCCGGAACCAACCCGGACCCTTCAGCGACGCCACCGGACCCCTCAGCGGCGCCACATGACCCCGGACCTAACCTAGACCTAACCCAGACCAAACGCAGACTTAACCCAGTCCTGACCCCGGACCTAACACCGGAACTAACCCGGAACCCTCAGCGCCACCACAAACTCCTCATCGCCGCCACAGGGGCCCCCAGCGCCACCACAGAACCCCGGACCTAACCCAGACCTAACCCAGAACTAACCCAGACCTAACGCAGATCTAACTCAGACGTAACCCAGTCCTGACCCCGGTCCGAACCCCGGAAGTAACCCGGAGACCTCAGCGACACCACCGGACCCCTCAGCGCCGCCACACGGCCTCGGTCCTAACCCAGACACCCAGACCTAACCCAGACCTAACCCTGACCAAACCCAGACCTAACCCAGATCTAACCCACACCTAACCCAGACCTAACCCAGACCTAACCCAGAACTAACCCAGACCTAACCCAGACCTAACCCAGAACTTACCCAGACCTAACGCAGATCTAACTCAGACGTAACCCAGTCCTGACACCGGACCGAACCCCGGAAGTAACCCGGAGACCTCAGCGCCACCACAAACTCCTCATCGCCGCCACAGGGGCCCCCAGCGCCACCACAGAACCCCGGACCTAACCCAGACCTAACCCAGACCTAACCAAGACCTAACCCAGACCAAACGCAGACTTAACCCAGTCCTGACCCCGGGCCTAACACCGGAACTAACCCGCAACCCTCAGCGCCAGCACAAACTCCTCATCGCCGCCCCAGGGGCCCCCAGCGCCACCACAGAACCCCGGACCTAACCCAGACCTAACCCAGAACTAACCCAGACCTAACGCAGATCTAACTCAGACGTAACCCAGTCCTGACCCCGGACCGAACGTCGGAAGTAACCCGGAGACCTCAGCGATACCACCGGACCCTTCAGCGCCGCCACACGGCCTCGGTCCTAACCCAGAACCCCAGACCTAACCCTGACCAAACCCAGACCTAATCCAGATCTAACCCAGACCTAACTCAGACCTAACCCAGACCTAACTCAGAACTAACCCAGACCTAACGCAGATGTAACTCAGACATACCTCAGTCCTGACCGCGACCGAACCCCGGAACTCACCCGGACCCCTCAGCCAAGCCACCGGACCCCTCAGCGGCACCACATGACCCCGGACCTAACCTAGACCTAACCCAGACCAAACGTAGACTTAACCCAGTCCTGACCCCGGACCTAACACCGGAACTAACCCGGAACCCTCAGCGCAACCACAAACTCCTCATCAGCGCCACAGGGGCTCCCAGCGCCACCACAGAACCCCGGACCTAACCCAGACCTAACCCAGAACTAACCCAGACCTTAACGCAGATCTAACTCAGACGTAACCCAGTCCTGACCCCGGACCGAACCCCGGAAGTAACACGGAGACCTCAGCGACACCACCGGACCCCTCAGCGCCGGCACAGGGCCTCGGTCCTAACCCAGAACCCCAGACCTAACTCAGACCTAACCCAGACCTAACCCAGACCTAACCCAGAACTAACCCAGACCTAACGCAGATCTAACTCAGACGTAACCCAGTCCTGACCCCGGACCGAACCCCGGAAGTAACCCGGAGACCTCAACGACACTACCGGATCCCTCAGCGCCGCCACACGGCCTCGGTCCTAACCCAGAACCCAAGATCTAACCCTGACCAAACCCAGACCTAACCCAGAACTAACCTAGACCTAACTCAGACCTAACCCAGACCTAACCCAGAACTAACCCAGACCTAACGCAGATCTAACTCAGACATAAGTCAGTCCTGACACCGACCGAACCCCGGAACTCACCCGGACCCCTCAGCCACGCCACCGGACCCCTCAGCGGCACCACATGACCCCGGACCTAACCCAGACCTAACTCAGACCTAACCCAGAACTAACCCAGACCTAACGCAGATCTATCTCAGACGTAATCCAGTTCTGACTCCGACCGAACTCCGGAACCAACCCGGACCCTTCAGCGACGCCACCGGGCCCCTCAGCGGCGCCACATGACCCCGGACCTAACCTAGACCTAACCCAGACATAACCCAGACCTAACCCAGACCTAACCCAGACCTAACGCAGATCTAACTCAGACATAACTCAGTCCTGAACCCGACCGAACCCCGGAACTCACCCGGACACCTCAGCCACGCTACCGGACCCCTCAGCGGCACCACATGACCCCGGACCTAACCCAGACCTAACCCAGAACCCCAGACCTAACCCAGAACTAACCCAGACCTAACGCAGACCTATCTCAGACGTAATCCAGTCCTGACTACGACCGAACCCCGGAACCAACCCGGACCCTTCAGCGACGCCACCGGACCCCTCAGGGGCGCCATATGTCCCCGGACCTAACCTAGACCTAACCCAGACCTAACCCAGACCTAACCCAGACCTAACGCAGATCTAACTCAGACATAACTCAGTCCTGAACCCGACCGAACCCCGGAACTCACCCGGATCCCTCAGCCACGCTACCGGACCCCTCAGCGGCACCACATGACCTCGGACCTAACCCAGAGCTAACACAGAACCCCAGACCTAACCCAGAACTAACCCAGACCTAACTCAGACCTAACCCAGACCTAACTCAGAACTAACCCAGACCTAGCGCAGATGTAACTCAGACATACCTCAGTCCTGACCGCGACCGAACCCCGGAACTCACCCGGACCCCTCAGCCAAGCCACCGGACCCCTCAGCGGCACCACATGACCCCGGACCTAACCTAGACCTAACCCAGACCAAACGTAGACTTAACCCAGTCCTGACCCCGGACCTAACACCGGAACTAACCCGGAACCCTCAGCGCAACCACAAACTCCTCATCAGCGCCACAGGGGCTCCCAGCGCCACCACAGAACCCCGGACCTAACCCAGACCTAACCTAGAACTAACCCAGACCTTAACGCAGATCTAACTCAGACGTAACCCAGTCCTGACCCCGGACCGAACCCCGGAAGTAACACAGAGACCTCAGCGACACCACCGGACCCCTCAGCGCCGCCACAGGGCCTCGGTCCTAACCCAGAACCCCAGACCTAACTCAGACCTAACCCAGACCTAACCCAGACCTAACCCAGAACTAACCCAGACCTAACGCAGATCTAACTCAGACGTGACCCTGTCCTGACCCCGGACCGAACCCCGGAAGTAACACAGAGACCTCAGCGACACCACCGGACCCCTCAGCGCCGCCACAGGGCCTCGGTCCTAACCCAGAACCCCAGACCTAACTCAGACCTAACCCAGACCTAACCCAGACCTAACCCAGAACTAACCCAGACCTAACGCAGATCTAACTCAGACGTAACCCAGTCCTGACCCCTGACCGAACCCCGGAAGTAACCCGGAGACCTCAACGACACTACCGGATCCCTCAGCGCCGCCACACGGCCTCGGTCCTAACCCAGAACCCCAGATCTAACCCTGACCAAACCCAGACCTAACCCAGAACTAACCTAGACCTAACTCAGACCTAACCCAGACCTAACCCAGAACTAACCCAGACCTAACGCAGATCTAACTCAGACATAAGTCAGTCCTGACACCGACCGAACGACGGAACTCACCCGGACCCCTCAGCCACGCCACCGGACCCCTCAGCGGCACCACATGACCACGGACCTAACCCAGACCTAACTCAGACCTAACCCAGAACTAACCCAGACCTAACGCAGATCTATCTCAGACGTAATCCAGTCCTGACTCCGAACCGAATTCCGGAACCAACCCGGACCCTTCAGCGACGCCACCGGGCCCCTCAGCGGCGCCACATGACCCCGGACCTAACCTAGACCTAACCCAGACCTAACCCAGACCTAACCCAGACCTAACCCAGACCTAACCCAGACCTAACGCAGATCTAACTCAGACATAACTTAGTCCTGAACCCGATCGAACCCCGGAATTCACCCGGACCCCTCAGCCACGCTACCGGACCCCTCAGCGGCACCACATGACCCCGGACCTATCCCAGACCTAACCCAGACCTAACCCAGACCTAACCCAGACCTAACCCAGACCTAACGCAGATCTAACTCAGACATAACTTAGTCCTGAACCCGATCGAACCCCGGAACTCACCCGGACCCCTCAGCCACGCTACCGGACCCCTCAGCGGCGCCATATGTCCCCGGACCTAACCTAGACCTAACCCAGACCTAACCCAGACCTAACCCAGACCTAACGCAGATCTAACTCAGACATAACTCAGTCCTGAACCCGACCGAACCCCGGAACTGACCCGGACCCCTCAGCCACGCTACCGGACCCCTCAGCGGCACCACATGACCCCGGACCTAACCCAGAGCTAACAAAGAACCCCAGACCTAACCCAGAACTATCCCAGACCTAACGCAGATCTATCTCAGACGTAATCCAGTCCTGACTCCGACCGAACCCCGGAACCAACCTGGACCCTTCAGCGACGCCACCGGACCCCTCAGCGGCGCCACATGACCCCGGACCTAACCCAGACCTAACCCAGACCTAACCCAGACCTAACCCAGACCTAACCCAGACCAAACGCAGACTTAACCCAGTCCTGACCCTGGACCTAACACCGGAACTGACCCGGAACCATCAGCGCCACCACAAACTCCTCATCGCCGCCATAGGGGCCCCCAGCGCCACCACAGAACCCCGGACCTAACCCAGACCTAACCCAGAACTAACCCAGACCTAACGCAGATCTAACTCAGACGTAACCCAGTCCTGACACCGGACCGAACCCCGGAAGTAACCCGGAGACCTCAGCGCCACCACAAACTCCTCATCGCCGCCACAGGGGCCCCCAGCGCCACCACAGAACCCCGGACCTAACCCAGACCTAACCCAGACCTAACCCAGACCAAACGCAGACTTAACCCAGTCCTGACCCCGGGCCTAACACCGGAACTAACCCGCAACCCTCAGCGCCAGCACAAACTCCTCATCGCCGCCCCAGGGGCCCCCAGCGCCACCACAGAACCCCGGACCTAACCCAGACCTAACCCAGAACTAACCCAGACCTAACGCAGATCTAACTCAGACGTAACCCAGTCCTGACCCCGGACCGAACCCCGGAAGTAACCCGCAGACCTCAGCGACACCACCGGACCCCTCAGCGCCGCCACTCGGCCTCGGTCCTAACCCAGAACCCCAGACATAACCCAGACCTAACCCTGACCAAACCCAGACGTAACCCAGATCTAACCCAGACCTAACTCAGACCTAACCCAGACCTAACCCAGAACTAACCCAGACCTAACCCAGACATAACCCAGAACTAACCCAGACCTAACGCAGATCTAACTCAGACGTAACCCAGACCTGACACCGGACCGAACCCCGGAAGTAACCCGGAGACCTCAGCGACACCACCGGACCCCTCAGCGCCGCCAAAGGGCCTCGGTCCTAACCCAGAACCCCAGATCTAACCCTGACCAAACCCAGACTTAACCCAGACGTAACCCAGACCTAACCCAGACCTAACCCAGACCTAACCTAGACCTAATCCAGACCAAACGTAGACTTAATACAGTCCTGACCCCGGACCTATCACCGGAACTAACCCGGAACACTCAGCGCCACCACAAACACCTCATCGCCGCCACAGGGGCCCCGAGCGCCACCACACAACCCCGGACCTATCCCAGACCTAACCCAGAACTAACCCAGACCTAACGCAGATCTAACTCAGACGTAACCCAGTCCTGACCCCGGACCGAACCCCGGAAGTAACCCGGAGACCTCAGCGCCACCACAAACTCCTCATCGCCGCCTCAGGGGCCCCCAGCGCCACCACAGAACCACGGACCTAACCCAGACCTAACCCAGAACTAACCCAGACCTAACGCAGATCTAACTCAGACGTAACCCAGTCCTGACCCCGACCGAACCCCGGAACTCACCCGGACCCCTCACCCACGCCACTGGACCCCTCAGCGGCGCCACATGACACCGGACCTAACCTAGACCTAACCCAGACCAAACGTAGACTTAACCCAGTCCTGACCTCGGACCTAACACCGGAACTAACCCCGAATCCTCAGCGCCACCACAAACTCCTCATCACCGCCACAGGGGCCCCCAGCGCCACCTCAGAACCCGGACCTAACCCAGACCTAACCCTGAACTAACCCAGACCTAACGCAGATCTAACTCAGACGTAACCCAGTCCTGACCACGGACCGATCCCCGGAAGTAACCCGGAGACCTCATCGACACCACCGGACCCCTCAGCGCCGCCACAGGGCCACGGTACTAACCCAGAACCCCAGACCTAACCCAGACCTAACTCAGACCTAACCCAGACCTAACCCAGACCTAACCCAGAACTCACCCAGACCTAACTCTGACTTCACGCAGACTTAACCCAGTCCTGACCTCGGACCTAACACCGGAACTAACCCCGAATCCTCAGCGCCACCACAAACTCCTTATCACCGCCACAGGGGCCCCCAGCGCCACCTCAGAACCCGGACCTAACCCAGACCTAACCCTGAACTAACCCAGACCTAACGCAGATCTAACTCAGACGTAACCCAGTCCTGACCACGGACCGATCCCCGGAAGTAACCCGGAGACCTCATCGACACCACCGGACCCCTCAGCGCCGCCACAGGGCCACGGTACTAACCCAGAACCCCAGACCTAACCCAGACCTAACTCAGACCTAACCCAGACCTAACCCAGACCTAACCCAGAACTCACCCAGACCTAACTCTGACTTCACGCAGACCTAACCCAGAACTAACCCAGACCTAACGCAGATCTAACTCAGACGTAACCCAGTCCTGACCCCGACCGAACCCCGAAACTCACCCGGACCCCTCAGCCACGCCACCGGACCCCTCAGCGGCGCCACGTGACCCGGGTCCTAACCTAGACCTAACCCAGACCAAACATAGACTTAACCCAGTTCTGACCCCGGACCTAACACCGGAACTAACCCGGGAACCTCAGCGCCTCCACAAACACTTCATCACCGCCACAGATGCCCCCAGCGCCACTACAGAACCCCGGACCTAACCCAGACCTAACCCAGAACTAACCCAGACCTAAGGCAGATCTAACTCAGACCTAACCCAGTCCTGACTCCGGACCGAACCCCAGATGTAACCCGGAGACCTCAGCGACACGACGGGACCCCTCAGCGCCGCCACAGGGCCTCGGTCCTAACCCAAAACCCCAGACTTAACCCAGACCTTACCCTGACCAAACCCAGACCTAACCCAGATCTAACCCAGACCTAACCGAGACCTATCCCAGACCTAACCCAGACCTAACCCAGGCCTAACCCAGACCTAACCCGGACCTAAGCCACACCTAACCCTGGAACTAACCCTGACCCCTCAGCGCCACCACAGCCGACACAGGAACCATCAGGGTCGCCACCGGACCTCGGATATAACCCAGACCTAACGCAGACCTAAGCCAGACCTAACCCAGACGTAACCCAGACCTAACTCCGTAACTAGTTGTACCGGTATTGTATAAATGATAAGATATAAACAAACTTAATCTAAAATGTCTAACAAACAATTTTTACTTCGCATGTGTTAAAAAGTTAATAAACTTTAGCAACATGTTAGAAAGCATTTTCTGTATTGTAATTCGATTAAAATGAATTTCTATGGCCCAGTCCTGACCCCGGAACTATCTCCGGAACTAGTTGTACCGGAATTGTATAAATGATAAGATATAAACAAACTTAATCTAAAATGTCTAACAAACAATTATTACTTCGCATGTGTTAAAAAGTTAATAAACTTAAGCAACATGTTAGAAAGCATTTTCTGTATTGAAATTCGATTAAAATTAATTTCGATGACCACGTTAACTCTTTGTAACGAGTGAATTTAGATACAGAAGTAAATATGCATGTAAATAATATGGTAATTGTTACATTCATATTCGGAAGACTCGTAAATGTTAATAATGATCGAGGAGATGAACAAGCATTCACTAAACCCGTTCGCCTTGATAGATTTCCGAATTTGTTTATGTATATTTATCATAATTATTAACAATCTTCCACAGGACCATAGTATGGACTATTACTAAGAATATCCTGGTTAAAATAATAGCGGAAGTGTACTTAAATTGATTGAAAGTTACTTTAAGACCAATTGACGCAACTGCCGAATTACCTTCTCCGAGGGTATATAAGGAGGTACCGGTTGCGAAAATTTTCATTCCGCGGGGAGATCCCGGGGTGGACGGATCTCCAAAGTCCCGGAGGACCAGCCCGGACCAGCCTGGACCAGCCTCAGGACCCCACCTCCCGAGGAACCCCCCAGCGACCCAGGACACCCCAGCGACCCAGGAGCCCCCTCCGCCCCAGGAACCGCCCTCCACCCCAGGACCCCCACCCCCGCCCCAGGAGCCCGCACCGCACCAGGAGCCCCCTCCGCCAAAGGAGCCCCCACCGCCGCTGGAGCCCCCACCACCCCAGGAGCCCCCACCGCCACCGGAGCCCCCACCGAAACAGGGCCCCCCACCGCCCGAACACCCCTCAACACGCCGCAACACCCCCATAACCCCCAGGACCCCTAACACGCCCAGGACCCTCCACCGTCCCAGGAGCCGCCACCGCTCCAGGACCCCCAACTATCCAGGATCCCCCCACACCCCCCAACACCCCAAGGACCCCCAATACCGCCAGGACCCCCACCGCCTGCAGGAATACCACGGTCTCCAGGACACCACTTCCCCCAGGTTAGGACCGGGTTAGGTCCGGGTTAGAACCGGGTTAGGACCGGGTTAGGTCCGGGTTAGAACCGGGTTAGGACCGGGTTAGGTCCGGGTTAGAACCGGGTTAGGACCGGGTTAGGTCCGGGTTAGAACCGGGTTAGGACCGGGTTAGGTCCGGGTTAGAACCGGGTTAGGACCGGGTTAGGTCCGGGTTAGAACCGGGTTAGGACCGGGTTAGGTCCGGGTTAGAACCGGGTTAGGACCGGGTTAGGTCCGGGTTAGAACCGGGTTAGGACCGGGTTAGGTCCGGGTTAGAACCGGGTTAGGACCGGGTTAGGTCCGGGTTAGAACCGGGTTAGGACCGGGTTAGGTCCGGGTTAGAACCGGGTTAGGACCGGGTTAGGTCCGGGTTAGAACCGGGTTAGGACCGGGTTAGGTCCGGGTTAGAACCGGGTTAGGACCGGGTTAGGTCCGGGTTAGAACCGGGTTAGGACCGGGTTAGGTCCGGGTTAGAACCGGGTTAGGACCGGGTTAGGTCCGGGTTAGAACCGGGTTAGGACCGGGTTAGGTCCGGGTTAGAACCGGGTTAGGACCGGGTTAGGTCCGGGTTAGAACCGGGTTAGGACCGGGTTAGGTCCGGGTTAGAACCGGGTTAGGACCGGGTTAGGTCCGGGTTAGAACCGGGTTAGGACCGGGTTAGGTCCGGGTTAGAACCGGGTTAGGACCGGGTTAGGTCCGGGTTAGAACCGGGTTAGGACCGGGTTAGGTCCGGGTTAGAACCGGGTTAGGACCGGGTTAGGTCCGGGTTAGAACCGGGTTAGGACCGGGTTAGGTCCGGGTTAGAACCGGGTTAGGACCGGGTTAGGTCCGGGTTAGAACCGGGTTAGGACCGGGTTAGGTCCGGGTTAGAACCGGGTTAGGACCGGGTTAGGTCCGGGTTAGAACCGGGTTAGGACCGGGTTAGGTCCGGGTTAGAACCGGGTTAGGACCGGGTTAGGTCCGGGTTAGAACCGGGTTAGGACCGGGTTAGGTCCGGGTTAGAACCGGGTTAGGACCGGGTTAGGTCCGGGTTAGAACCGGGTTAGGACCGGGTTAGGTCCGGGTTAGAACCGGGTTAGGACCGGGTTAGGTCCGGGTTAGAACCGGGTTAGGACCGGGTTAGGTCCGGGTTAGAACCGGGTTAGGACCGGGTTAGGTCCGGGTTAGAACCGGGTTAGGACCGGGTTAGGTCCGGGTTAGAACCGGGTTAGGACCGGGTTAGGTCCGGGTTAGAACCGGGTTAGGACCGGGTTAGGTCCGGGTTAGAACCGGGTTAGGACCGGGTTAGGTCCGGGTTAGAACCGGGTTAGGACCGGGTTAGGTCCGGGTTAGAACCGGGTTAGGACCGGGTTAGGTCCGGGTTAGAACCGGGTTAGGACCGGGTTAGGTCCGGGTTAGAACCGGGTTAGGACCGGGTTAGGTCCGGGTTAGAACCGGGTTAGGACCGGGTTAGGTCCGGGTTAGAACCGGGTTAGGACCGGGTTAGGTCCGGGTTAGAACCGGGTTAGGACCGGGTTAGGTCCGGGTTAGAACCGGGTTAGGACCGGGTTAGGTCCGGGTTAGAACCGGGTTAGGTCTGGGTTAGGTCTGGGTTAGGTCTGGGTTAGGTCTGGGTTAGGTCTGGGTTAGGTCTGGGTTAGGTCTGGGTTAGGTCTGGGTTAGGTCTGGGTTAGGTCTGGGTTAGGTCTGGGTTAGGTCTGGGTTAGGTCTGGGTTAGGTCTGGGTTAGGTCTGGGTTAGGTCTGGGTTAGGTCTGGGTTAGGTCTGGGTTAGGTCTGGGTTAGGTCTGGGTTAGGTCTGGGTTAGGTCTGGGTTAGGTCTGGGTTAGGTCTGGGTTAGGTCTGGGTTAGGTCTGGGTTAGGTCTGGGTTAGGTCTGGGTTAGGTCTGGGTTAGGTCTGGGTTAGGTCTGGGTTAGGTCTGGGTTAGGTCTGGGTTAGGTCTGGGTTAGGTCTGGGTTAGGTCTGGGTTAGGTCTGGGTTAGGTCTGGGTTAGGTCTGGGTTAGGTCTGGGTTAGGTCTGGGTTAGGTCTGGGTTAGGTCTGGGTTAGGTCTGGGTTAGGTCTGGGTTAGGTCTGGGTTAGGTCTGGGTTAGGTCTGGGTTAGGTCTGGGTTAGGTCTGGGTTAGGTCTGGGTTAGGTCTGGGTTAGGTCTGGGTTAGGTCTGGGTTAGGTCTGGGTTAGGTCTGGGTTAGGTCTGGGTTAGGTCTGGGTTAGGTCTGGGTTAGGTCTGGGTTAGGTCTGGGTTAGGTCTGGGTTAGGTCTGGGTTAGGTCTGGGTTAGGTCTGGGTTAGGTCTGGGTTAGGTCTGGGTTAGGTCTGGGTTAGGTCTGGGTTAGGTCTGGGTTAGGTCTGGGTTAGGTCTGGGTTAGGTCTGGGTTAGGTCTGGGTTAGGTCTGGGTTAGGTCTGGGTTAGGTCTGGGTTAGGTCTGGGTTAGGTCTGGGTTAGGTCTGGGTTAGGTCTGGGTTAGGTCTGGGTTAGGTCTGGGTTAGGTCTGGGTTAGGTCTGGGTTAGGTCTGGGTTAGGTCTGGGTTAGGTCTGGGTTAGGTCTGGGTTAGGTCTGGGTTAGGTCTGGGTTAGGTCTGGGTTAGGTCTGGGTTAGGTCTGGGTTAGGTCTGGGTTAGGTCTGGGTTAGGTCTGGGTTAGGTCTGGGTTAGGTCTGGGTTAGGTCTGGGTTAGGTCTGGGTTAGGTCTGGGTTAGGTCTGGGTTAGGTCTGGGTTAGGTCTGGGTTAGGTCTGGGTTAGGTCTGGGTTAGGTCTGGGTTAGGTCTGGGTTAGGTCTGGGTTAGGTCTGGGTTAGGTCTGGGTTAGGTCTGGGTTAGGTCTGGGTTAGGTCTGGGTTAGGTCTGGGTTAGGTCTGGGTTAGGTCTGGGTTAGGTCTGGGTTAGGTCTGGGTTAGGTCTGGGTTAGGTCTGGGTTAGGTCTGGGTTAGGTCTGGGTTAGGTCTGGGTTAGGTCTGGGTTAGGTCTGGGTTAGGTCTGGGTTAGGTCTGGGTTAGGTCTGGGTTAGGTCTGGGTTAGGTCTGGGTTAGGTCTGGGTTAGGTCTGGGTTAGGTCTGGGTTAGGTCTGGGTTAGGTCTGGGTTAGGTCTGGGTTAGGTCTGGGTTAGGTCTGGGTTAGGTCTGGGTTAGGTCTGGGTTAGGTCTGGGTTAGGTCTGGGTTAGGTCTGGGTTAGGTCTGGGTTAGGTCTGGGTTAGGTCTGGGTTAGGTCTGGGTTAGGTCTGGGTTAGGTCTGGGTTAGGTCTGGGTTAGGTCTGGGTTAGGTCTGGGTTAGGTCTGGGTTAGGTCTGGGTTAGGTCTGGGTTAGGTCTGGGTTAGGTCTGGGTTAGGTCTGGGTTAGGTCTGGGTTAGGTCTGGGTTAGGTCTGGGTTAGGTCTGGGTTAGGTCTGGGTTAGGTCTGGGTTAGGTCTGGGTTAGGTCTGGGTTAGGTCTGGGTTAGGTCTGGGTTAGGTCTGGGTTAGGTCTGGGTTAGGTCTGGGTTAGGTCTGGGTTAGGTCTGGGTTAGGTCTGGGTTAGGTCTGGGTTAGGTCTGGGTTAGGTCTGGGTTAGGTCTGGGTTAGGTCTGGGTTAGGTCTGGGTTAGGTCTGGGTTAGGTCTGGGTTAGGTCTGGGTTAGGTCTGGGTTAGGTCTGGGTTAGGTCTGGGTTAGGTCTGGGTTAGGTCTGGGTTAGGTCTGGGTTAGGTCTGGGTTAGGTCTGGGTTAGGTCTGGGTTAGGTCTGGGTTAGGTCTGGGTTAGGTCTGGGTTAGGTCTGGGTTAGGTCTGGGTTAGGTCTGGGTTAGGTCTGGGTTAGGTCTGGGTTAGGTCTGGGTTAGGTCTGGGTTAGGTCTGGGTTAGGTCTGGGTTAGGTCTGGGTTAGGTCTGGGTTAGGTCTGGGTTAGGTCTGGGTTAGGTCTGGGTTAGGTCTGGGTTAGGTCTGGGTTAGGTCTGGGTTAGGTCTGGGTTAGGTCTGGGTTAGGTCTGGGTTAGGTCTGGGTTAGGTCTGGGTTAGGTCTGGGTTAGGTCTGGGTTAGGTCTGGGTTAGGTCTGGGTTAGGTCTGGGTTAGGTCTGGGTTAGGTCTGGGTTAGGTCTGGGTTAGGTCTGGGTTAGGTCTGGGTTAGGTCTGGGTTAGGTCTGGGTTAGGTCTGGGTTAGGTCTGGGTTAGGTCTGGGTTAGGTCTGGGTTAGGTCTGGGTTAGGTCTGGGTTAGGTCTGGGTTAGGTCTGGGTTAGGTCTGGGTTAGGTCTGGGTTAGGTCTGGGTTAGGTCTGGGTTAGGTCTGGGTTAGGTCTGGGTTAGGTCTGGGTTAGGTCTGGGTTAGGTCTGGGTTAGGTCTGGGTTAGGTCTGGGTTAGGTCTGGGTTAGGTCTGGGTTAGGTCTGGGTTAGGTCTGGGTTAGGTCTGGGTTAGGTCTGGGTTAGGTCTGGGTTAGGTCTGGGTTAGGTCTGGGTTAGGTCTGGGTTAGGTCTGGGTTAGGTCTGGGTTAGGTCTGGGTTAGGTCTGGGTTAGGTCTGGGTTAGGTCTGGGTTAGGTCTGGGTTAGGTCTGGGTTAGGTCTGGGTTAGGTCTGGGTTAGGTCTGGGTTAGGTCTGGGTTAGGTCTGGGTTAGGTCTGGGTTAGGTCTGGGTTAGGTCTGGGTTAGGTCTGGGTTAGGTCTGGGTTAGGTCTGGGTTAGGTCTGGGTTAGGTCTGGGTTAGGTCTGGGTTAGGTCTGGGTTAGGTCTGGGTTAGGTCTGGGTTAGGTCTGGGTTAGGTCTGGGTTAGGTCTGGGTTAGGTCTGGGTTAGGTCTGGGTTAGGTCTGGGTTAGGTCTGGGTTAGGTCTGGGTTAGGTCTGGGTTAGGTCTGGGTTAGGTCTGGGTTAGGTCTGGGTTAGGTCTGGGTTAGGTCTGGGTTAGGTCTGGGTTAGGTCTGGGTTAGGTCTGGGTTAGGTCTGGGTTAGGTCTGGGTTAGGTCTGGGTTAGGTCTGGGTTAGGTCTGGGTTAGGTCTGGGTTAGGTCTGGGTTAGGTCTGGGTTAGGTCTGGGTTAGGTCTGGGTTAGGTCTGGGTTAGGTCTGGGTTAGGTCTGGGTTAGGTCTGGGTTAGGTCTGGGTTAGGTCTGGGTTAGGTCTGGGTTAGGTCTGGGTTAGGTCTGGGTTAGGTCTGGGTTAGGTCTGGGTTAGGTCTGGGTTAGGTCTGGGTTAGGTCTGGGTTAGGTCTGGGTTAGGTCTGGGTTAGGTCTGGGTTAGGTCTGGGTTAGGTCTGGGTTAGGTCTGGGTTAGGTCTGGGTTAGGTCTGGGTTAGGTCTGGGTTAGGTCTGGGTTAGGTCTGGGTTAGGTCTGGGTTAGGTCTGGGTTAGGTCTGGGTTAGGTCTGGGTTAGGTCTGGGTTAGGTCTGGGTTAGGTCTGGGTTAGGTCTGGGTTAGGTCTGGGTTAGGTCTGGGTTAGGTCTGGGTTAGGTCTGGGTTAGGTCTGGGTTAGGTCTGGGTTAGGTCTGGGTTAGGTCTGGGTTAGGTCTGGGTTAGGTCTGGGTTAGGTCTGGGTTAGGTCTGGGTTAGGTCTGGGTTAGGTCTGGGTTAGGTCTGGGTTAGGTCTGGGTTAGGTCTGGGTTAGGTCTGGGTTAGGTCTGGGTTAGGTCTGGGTTAGGTCTGGGTTAGGTCTGGGTTAGGTCTGGGTTAGGTCTGGGTTAGGTCTGGGTTAGGTCTGGGTTAGGTCTGGGTTAGGTCTGGGTTAGGTCTGGGTTAGGTCTGGGTTAGGTCTGGGTTAGGTCTGGGTTAGGTCTGGGTTAGGTCTGGGTTAGGTCTGGGTTAGGTCTGGGTTAGGTCTGGGTTAGGTCTGGGTTAGGTCTGGGTTAGGTCTGGGTTAGGTCTGGGTTAGGTCTGGGTTAGGTCTGGGTTAGGTCTGGGTTAGGTCTGGGTTAGGTCTGGGTTAGGTCTGGGTTAGGTCTGGGTTAGGTCTGGGTTAGGTCTGGGTTAGGTCTGGGTTAGGTCTGGGTTAGGTCTGGGTTAGGTCTGGGTTAGGTCTGGGTTAGGTCTGGGTTAGGTCTGGGTTAGGTCTGGGTTAGGTCTGGGTTAGGTCTGGGTTAGGTCTGGGTTAGGTCTGGGTTAGGTCTGGGTTAGGTCTGGGTTAGGTCTGGGTTAGGTCTGGGTTAGGTCTGGGTTAGGTCTGGGTTAGGTCTGGGTTAGGTCTGGGTTAGGTCTGGGTTAGGTCTGGGTTAGGTCTGGGTTAGGTCTGGGTTAGGTCTGGGTTAGGTCTGGGTTAGGTCTGGGTTAGGTCTGGGTTAGGTCTGGGTTAGGTCTGGGTTAGGTCTGGGTTAGGTCTGGGTTAGGTCTGGGTTAGGTCTGGGTTAGGTCTGGGTTAGGTCTGGGTTAGGTCTGGGTTAGGTCTGGGTTAGGTCTGGGTTAGGTCTGGGTTAGGTCTGGGTTAGGTCTGGGTTAGGTCTGGGTTAGGTCTGGGTTAGGTCTGGGTTAGGTCTGGGTTAGGTCTGGGTTAGGTCTGGGTTAGGTCTGGGTTAGGTCTGGGTTAGGTCTGGGTTAGGTCTGGGTTAGGTCTGGGTTAGGTCTGGGTTAGGTCTGGGTTAGGTCTGGGTTAGGTCTGGGTTAGGTCTGGGTTAGGTCTGGGTTAGGTCTGGGTTAGGTCTGGGTTAGGTCTGGGTTAGGTCTGGGTTAGGTCTGGGTTAGGTCTGGGTTAGGTCTGGGTTAGGTCTGGGTTAGGTCTGGGTTAGGTCTGGGTTAGGTCTGGGTTAGGTCTGGGTTAGGTCTGGGTTAGGTCTGGGTTAGGTCTGGGTTAGGTCTGGGTTAGGTCTGGGTTAGGTCTGGGTTAGGTCTGGGTTAGGTCTGGGTTAGGTCTGGGTTAGGTCTGGGTTAGGTCTGGGTTAGGTCTGGGTTAGGTCTGGGTTAGGTCTGGGTTAGGTCTGGGTTAGGTCTGGGTTAGGTCTGGGTTAGGTCTGGGTTAGGTCTGGGTTAGGTCTGGGTTAGGTCTGGGTTAGGTCTGGGTTAGGTCTGGGTTAGGTCTGGGTTAGGTCTGGGTTAGGTCTGGGTTAGGTCTGGGTTAGGTCTGGGTTAGGTCTGGGTTAGGTCTGGGTTAGGTCTGGGTTAGGTCTGGGT